>NC_140498.1:84839921-84843228 GCF_964271855.1 Acomys minous | reverse complement strand
CACACGGTAAAGACGGCCGGCAGCAGGGCTGAATCCCGTCCAGGAAAGGTGCTCTCGATGCACCTAACAGCACCAAAACATTTCAGCAACAACTGCCTGGGCATGGAGGCCACTCAGCAGGTGCTTGCCAAGCCCGGGCTCAGCCCTAGCACACACCATTTATACAGAACTTTCTGTAAACAGACTTCAATGTAGTTAGTTTCAAGGCGAGGGCAAGAAGTAGTCCAAGCCCGTCAACAAGGACAGCTACATCTCCAAGATGTTCCTGTGCGGGGACTCAGTGATCGTGAACCCGCTCATTGTAGGCAAGGAGAGTAGGGGCCCCCCTGTCTGTGAGAGCCTGCTGGCTCGCTGCCCTGCCCGAGCCCTGCCCACAGATGGAAATAAAGCCCTGTGGGTTTCAGTTGCACTCTCTGCCTCTCTGAGCTAGCAGGCTTTCACTCTAGCATCTGGCTCAAGTCTACATTGGTAAAAAATCAAACGGTTTGGATTTTGTTTATAAAACAACACCGTTTCCACACCCACAGCCATCTGTAACGCAGTTCCTGGGTATGTGATGCTTGTCCTGGCCTCCCTGGGCCCGTACACAAGAGGTGCACAGATACACACGCAGGAGAAACACTTATACATACAAAAGGAAACATTTTCTACAGTGGAGGAACACTGTGATCGCTTTCCAACATAGGAATTGGTTCAAGAAGGTAAAAACTCAGCACGTTTGTTGGGAATTCTAGGATAGATTTTTCTCCCCAGACACACGTGTAAACTAGGCATCCCCGAAGACCTGACAGCAACCCACTGGGCCTCGGTTAGAGTGACGTGGGCTCACCCCAATAGAGAAAAGCGAGGGGGGGGGGATGAGGCTGCAAAGCTAGGCCTGGTGGCAGACACCTATAGTCCCAGCACTCAAGGAGGCAGAAGTGGGTCATCCGTGGCTATACAGTAAGTTTAAACTCACCCTTGGCAACATGAGCCCCTGTCTCAAAATAACAAAATGAAACAAATAACGAGCCACTGAAACAACAACCAAGAAGCTAATGTCATTTGTTTATCATCCCTGGGAATGAAATTGTTTTAAAGTTTTAAAGCATGGGCTCCTTGAAATCACTGAACTTGGCTGGAACGGGGAATCGCGCTGGGGATGGCAGGAATCCCAGAGAACCGAGAAAGGACTTAGAACCCCTCCCTGAGTCCCCCCACCACCAGAATCCAGAGACCAGGGCCCCCCACATTCCCCTGCCACAAGGTACCATGTGGAACCTACAAGGTCTGGGGGGACAGGGAAGCCTCACCTTTTAGGTCATCCTAGCTGAGCCACAAGTTGCACCACGTGGGTCTCACGTGCTGCCTTTTCTCTTGTTCAGTCTCTACTCCCGCCCAGATGTCTCCAAACGCCTTGCTTCTGCCTGCCTGCCTGTCGCTGCTGGTTAGGACTCTGCTCACAGAGGCCACACCTCAACACTTCCCCTCATATTTCTACACTGTCGCTCATTGTTATTTCTACCTCTTTTTACTTAAAAAAAAAAAAAAAGTGTGTGTGTGTGTCCCTAAGTGTCCCCAAGGATGTGAAAGAGAGTATTAGGTCCTCTGGAGCTGAAGTTACAAGTGGTTGTGAGCTGCCCAATGTGGTGCAGGACACAGAACTTGAGCTCTCTACAAGAGCAGTCAGTGCTCTTACTCCAGATCCGTCTTTTTACTCTTTTTTTTTTTAATTGATTTGGGCTGGGTGTGGTGGCGCACACCTTTAATCCCAGCACTTGGGAGGCAGAGGCAGGTGGATCCCTGTGAGTTCGAGGCCAGCCTGGTCTACAAAGTGAGTCCAAGACAGCCAAGGCTACACAGAGAAACCCTGTCTCAAAAAACAAAACAAAACAAAAATTATTATACGGTATTCAGCTTGCACGTGTGCCAGCAGACCAGAAGAGGGCACCAGACCTCATTATAGATGGTTATGAACCACCATGTAGTTACTGGGAATTAAACTCAGGACCTTTTGAAGAACAGTCAGTGCTCTTAACTGCTGAGCCATTTCTCCAGCCCCATCTCTTTAATTCTTTAATTAATTTTTGTTGTTGTTGTTTTTTTTTTTTTTTTTGAGACAGAGTTTCTCTGTGTAGCCTTGGCTGTTGTAGCACTTGCTCTGTAGATGGGGCAGGCCTTGAACTTAGAGATCCACTTGCCTCTGCCTCCTGAGTGCTGGGATTAAAGGTGTGCACCACCACATCCAGCCTTACTCTTTAATTTATGAGTATGGGTGTTTTGGCTGCATGTGTGCCTGTGTACCACTTGTAGGACTGATGCCTGTAGAGTCCAGAAGAGGGCAGTGGATCTCCTGGAAGTTACAGGCAGTTGTGAGCCACCACGTGGACGCTGGGAACCAAACCTGGATCTTGTAGAAAAACAGCCAGTGCCTTAACTGTGGGGCCGTCTCTCCAGCCTCATCATTTTACAACTGAATTACAACTGTACATAGCTTTAACAGTCTCTAGGATCTGGGGACCATCACGGTCCCCTTCTAGCTACTTTACCCAACTCAATTTCATTTCTTTTCAAAGTCTATTTAATATTTAATCTTTACCATCACCCACCCTATTTCCCACTCCTAATCTTATTAATTAAAATCGGAGAGTACTCCACACAGTCCTTGGTTGTTTATCCTCCAACAGTTATTGAAATCAAAGAGGCCTCTGTGATTAACTGGCTAGTGTGACATTTGCTTAGTGGGAAATCAAACAGCTGAATTAATATCCTACTCAGGGAATAAAAATAGAGCTTACACCAGGCACCCGGAGCTCCTGGAGTGAGCAATTATTTTCTAAACCACATACTCAACACTGCCATATCTAAGTCCCACTTGAACACTGAAAACACTGAGGAGAACTGCTACTTAGTATTGGCCTGAAAGGGTTAACTAAGGATTTTGGGGAAGAGCTCAGGGGCTGCCCCTCCTGGAAGGGTTGGGTGGCTCTGGCTCTGCTCCCAGAAGTCTTGGCAGTAGCTCCTTGTGAACTTCTTGATAAAATGAAACAGTTGTTAGTTCAAGGTGAGGGAAGGCTTATAGTTATCTTCTTTCTTGTTCGTGAAATTTTCTCCCTTGACTGATTCCCAGAACGTGTTTAGTCTAATAGGTGTGAGAACCAAGTTTGTTATTGGTAATATTAATGAATAACTAATGTTACGTGCCAAGCCAGAATATGTTATTCTAAAATAGTATAAGAGCTGTACTTAAGAAATAAACCATTGCTATTTGCCACCGGAGCAATAGTCCGCCCGTTTCTTAAGGCTACTTGCCATCAGAGCAGTAGTC